>NC_056737.1:252227689-252262689 GCF_019279795.1 Protopterus annectens
ATTTTTTAAAATTTAGTTTTTTTTTAAATTTTTTATTTATTTATTTATTTTTTAATTATTATTTTTTTTTTTTAAATTAATTTTAAAATTTTTTTTAAAATTTTTTTTTATTAAATTTTTTTTTTTTTATTTTTTTTTATGGTTTTTTTAATTTTATTAAATTTATTTTTTTAAAATTTATTTAAATTTATTTTTAAAAATGTTTATTTTAATTTTTTTTTATTATTTTTTTTAATAGATAAATATTTTGTTTAAATTAGATATGGTATTTCATATAAATATATACTATGTTGAGGAATAGTATAGTATTGCAGTCCTGTAACAGTTTTTATATTTTTATTATATTTAGATTTATATTCAGGTAAATATTATAAGATAGTTATTAGTATGTTTTATGATATTGATGACATTATATTGATATATTATTTAAATGTATATATTAATACATTGTTCATTATATATATATGTATTATTATATATATGTTATATATATTATATATTATATTATATAATATATATAAATTATATGTATTTGTATATTCAATTTTTTTCTATTTTAGGATTTATATAGTGATATAAATTATTAATTATATGAATAGATATAAATAAATTTGGTTATTTATAATTGTAATGAATGTGAAAATAAACATACTACAATGCATAATTAAGAATATTTATATTTATATTTTAATGTAGTTTGTTCAAAGTATTGTTAATGAGTATTTAATGTGTAAAAATGAGTAAAAATGAATAAAAACATTTTAATTTATTTAGGATGTATATTTTTTATAAGCTAATATATTATAATGTATATCATATAATTAATCAATATATGTGCATGTTAATGTCATCTATATTAATATTGTGATATTCTTAATAAGACTCTTTATATAATGTTATTTATGCCTCTGTTTATAAATATATGTTCATTACAAATAGATGTTTCAATTATTTTATCCTCATATTTTACAAAACTCAAATGTAAAAATCTTCTATCATTATAATATATATAATTGGATACTATCCTCTTAGTTATATTGTCTAGTATTTAGGCCTGATCATTTACTTCTATTATAGTAACATATGAAATTAGTTATATAGATCTCATCGATGCATTAGCTGAATGTATAAGGAATATCTGCTATTATATCAAATTTAAATTGGATCATACTATTGTATATATTATTAGAATGGAAATAATGAATTTAAATATTGTTTTTATAATCAAAATAATATAATTTTTAATAATTATTAATATAAGTGTAAAGTTAGCCTAAAGTAGTAATGTAAAGGTGTATAATGATAATATGAAAAGCATATGTTAAGTTAAGAAGAAGAATACAATATTTATGTATAATGATTGATTGAATTATTTATAAATTTATCTTTTTTATATTACAGTATAAATTTTAATGTAAAATTGTGTGTATATTTTTTTGTATATAATTAATAAATATTAATTATTAAAAATATAAAAAAATTTTTTAATTTATATTTAATAATGTAATATTATTATTAAAATATGTTTAATTTTAAAAATAAGTTTTTATATTTTTTGGGGAAAATTTTTTTTTAGGGAATTTTTTAAAAGGGTTTTTTTTGGGTTTTTTTTTTTTTATTTAAAATTAAAAATTTTTTTTTTAATTTGGGGTTTTTTTTGGGTTTTAAAAGGGGAAAAGGTAAAAAAAATTTTTGGTTTTTAAAAAAAATTTTTTTTTAAGGTTATGGATAAATTAAAATATTAAAATGAATTTTTTGATTTTTTATTAAATATATTTAAAAAATTTTTAAAAAAATTTTATTAAAGGTTTATATTATTAAAATTAATTTTAAATTTTAAAAAAAATTTTAAAAATTTTAAGATTTTTTGGGGGAAAAAAAATATAAGTGGGATGAAAGCCTTTACTAAATTTTAGGAAAAACATGGTTTTAAAATTTTGTGAACAGAAAAAGATATAAGCCAATTTATAAATTAAAATGGTTAGAAGGGTTTTTCCCTTTAAAAATAATTTTAAGTGATATAAGATAAAGTTTTTTAAATAATTTATCCAGAGCACAAATATTTTATTTGAAACTTTTAAAAATTATTTTATTATTTGATTTAAAAAATTAGGGTAATTTAAAAAATTAAAAAAATGGATTTTATTTATTTTTAATGTTTTCAATTAAATTTTAAAATTTATTTCTAAATTTTAAAATTTTCCTAACTTAAATTTTTTTGGAAATTATTTTTTACATAATTTTAGATGCACCCAAACCCCTTAAGGGAAAACCCTTTTCCATGAAACTAGGCTCTAAGAAAATAACCCCCCATTTTTAAAATTTATAGGGTTATTAAAAAAATAAAATTTGGCAAGAATTAAAAAAAAATTTCCCTCCTTAAAGAAATCCAACCAAACTTTTCCATGGTTCCATGGAAACTCCATCTTTTCCCCCAGGTTTTTTGATTTTTCCCTTTAAAAGGTTTTTTGCATTTTTAAAAGTTCGGTAACTGGTGAAATTAGGAAAATGGGGGCCCCCCGTTGGTTTCCCTTTTCCCGGGGGGTACCACAGTTCCCCCTGGGGGGCTATTCCCGGGCCTTTGGTTTGGGCCAAAAGGCCCCCCTTTAAATTTCTAAGGTGCTTCTGGCATTGCAAGCATTCCATCCCCTTCTGCCGTCTAGGACTATTGCGATACAATCAGACAACATGGCGGTGGTCTGGTACATCAACAAACAAGGTGGAACCAAATCTTACCCACTCTGTCGAGAGGCCATGAGGATATAGCAATGGGCGATGGCTACCAACCGCTTTCTTCTAGCAACGCACTTTCCTGGGAATTCCAAGGTGATAGCAGACAGACTCAGCAGGTGTATTCTACAACCTCATGAGTGGTCCCTGAATCCTTTGATAGCGGCGGAGATTTTCAACCACTGGGGTCTTCGTTGCTGCAATCTCTTTGCGTCCCCGACCGACTACAAATGCAACAACTATTTCACCCTGATTCCCCCTCCGGAACAGTCACCCAGGGATGCTCTAGTCCACGATTGGCCCTCGGGTATACTTTATGCATTTCCACCTCTCCCCCTCATTCCCCAGTTTCTGAAGAAAGCCCGCCGGTTGAAGAGCAAAGTAATCCTCATAGCACCATATTGGCCTCGTCATATTTGGTTCCCCTTCCTTTGGCCTCACCTGCTAGATCAACTGTGGATTCTCCATTCAACCCCTGGGTTGATCTCCCATCTGCAGAATCTGATTCACCCCAGTTTGAACAGCCTGAAGCTCACAACTTGGCTCCTCCAACTCCTTTGATTGCCAGGCAGAATGATCTTTCTTTGCCAGTACGAGACATTCTTATTGCATCTCAGAAGTCTTCCACCAGAATTACATATCTCAGCAAGTGGAAAAGATTTACTATTTGGCTGAAAGAAAAACAGGTAGATCCTTTTTCAGCACCAATGTCGATAGTACTGGAATATCTGTCTACCTTATTTCAATCCAGTCTATCTGCCTCTACCATTAGAGTTCATTTGGCCGCAATATCTAATTTTCATGATGGTGTCCAAGACTCTTCTGTTATATCACACAAGTTATGCAAGACTTTCATAAAAGGCGTGAATCACAACCCCCTTTTAGAGAACCTACTCAGCCATGGGATCTGTCATTAGTCCTACAAGCTTTGACAATGCCACCTTTCGAACCAGCTTCTTCTTGTGACCTCAAGTATTTGTCATGGAAAACCTTGTTTTTGGTCGCCATTACTTCTGCCAGATGTATCTCTGAACTTCAAGCCTTATGCATCGAGACCATATTTGATTTTTCATACAGATATAGTGTCATTGAGAACTAATCCTTCCTTTCTGCCAAAAGTGATCTCTGAAATGTCCATTAATCAAACCATTGAATTGCCAGTTTTCTTCCCCAATCATTCGAACAGAGGAGAGTATTGCCTACATACCCTAGATATTCACAGGCAAATTCACTTTTACTTGAACAGGACTAAGTCTTCTCGTAAATTAGACCAGTTATTTTTGGCCTATTCTGGACATAGATTAGGATGTGCTGTTGCTAAGGTCACATTGGCTAAATGGTTAAAAGACTGCGTAACCTTCATTTATAGAAAACGTAATATCCCATTAACTACTACCATAAAGGCTCATTCTACAAGGTCGGTGGCAACTTCTGCTGCCGTCCATGCCAGAGCCTCTTTACATGACATTTGTGCAGCTGCAACTTGGGCTAGTCCTCATACCTTCATCAATCATTATAAGTTGGATTTGGCCTCCAGGGGAAGAGCGTCTGTTGGTTCTGTGGTGCTCAGGAATGTCCTTCCATAAGAGCCTCCCAGGAATAAAGGTAGCTGGGAACTCTGTCACACACATAAGGAATGAACGAGGATTAACAATATCAGATAAAGAAGTTATGTCTTACCATAACGTTCCATCTGTATTGTTGATCCTCGTTCAGTCATTACGACTCTCTTTCCTTCACCCTCCTGGGGCTTTTAGTGGATCTCACCATTCGGTTCTGTTAGGTCATTTGACCAGAGGTAGCCTCTACCTTCTTTTGACTTGCAATCTCAATCTGAGATAACAGGGAGAAGGGTAATTCTGGGTAAGAGTTTGACTCGAGAATTTGTAGCTGGCGTGAGCTTGGAAGATGGCCGGCTCGGTTCCGAGGTCGGAACCGACTACCCACACGTAATGACTGAACGAAGATCAACAATACAGATGGAACGTTATGGTAAGACATAACTTCTTTTTTCATTGCACAAAAATAAATTAGTTTTAAATAGTTTATTGTGTGGCGTCCATGGAATATACCTGTCTATGCCTTTTCTGGAAACTTGACCTTAACATTAGAGAGATTGACTTTAGCTCCCTTTGAACGTACTCCATCAGTACGTGATATGTCTGTCTTTGAAAAGTCTCTTCCTGGTAGCAGATAATTCTGGGAGAATAACGTCTGAGCCACAGGCCTTGATATTTAAAGTCTAACCCTCATGCACACACAAACAGACGCTTACGAAGATTTTCACAATGGAAATTTCCCTGAAGACGAAGTCTTCATTTATTCCTTTAGATGTCAGTTTTTATTTTTGGTCTATATGCCTGTATCTTTTTTCTAAATATGAGAATACAGGAGAAGGCATGCTATAACACTTGATGTTCATTGCATTAGAAAATACTGTCACAGATGAACTGTTTCCTTCATGAAAAGAGCCTACCAGTGACAAAACAAACTATCTCTAAGTATTCATGTATTGGTTTCTGTGATACCAAATGTGGTAAAACATAGGAAGATCTTGTTAAAATGTATAAATCTAGAGCTATAAACAGTAGCTACTGACATTTTAGCCATATTTCAGCTCAGGATGTAGTAGAATATGCTGCTTAGACTATGACCAATACTTTTACTAAGTAGTACAAAACAGCAGCTCATTCTGGAGGTAAGATAGGTATTAACACAGGTTTGCTGTGGAAATCCTTTAACTTTCCACATGTTGGGATTCTGCCCACATGTTATGATCAAATGATCTGGTGACCCTGTTCAAGAAAAGTGAGTACATCTGTATGACAGCACTCACTTATAGCAGTAGATCTTAGAGGGAGAGAATTGCTGTTTTTTTTTTGCATGCATTGCTGAGAAAAATGCATGCACCGTTCAAGTGTCCTGTCTTGAGTGAGATGCTTTGAGAAAATTTATTACCTAGCACCTGCTGCTAAGACGTTGAACCTCATGGTGTGAATATTCTCTACTTACACATCATTGAAGAGCTTTTTTTTCACTTGGTGCCCTCTGCAGTAGGTGTCTTAACCATACCTACTCAAGAAAATATAATAAGAAAATAAATACAGCAGGTCTTGTATGACAATGTCCTGTACGAAAAAATTTATCGGGCTATAGTTGTAACTGTGTCCACATTCTTCTAGTTTCATCTATGTCTTTTTGCTTTTTGTAAAATGCTCCTTAAGCATGGTTTCCAGTGTTTCCACTCTGGGGCACATTTTCTTTCTTTTTTATTAATACATATGTTCTTGTTTTGCATACTTGTTAAAGAACAGTAATTTAATTTTA
Source organism: Protopterus annectens (assembly GCF_019279795.1). Classification (NCBI taxonomy): domain Eukaryota; kingdom Metazoa; phylum Chordata; order Ceratodontiformes; family Protopteridae; genus Protopterus; species Protopterus annectens. The sequence goes on from NC_056737.1 coordinate 252,233,747, forward strand.
GGTGATATGATTATTTTAAAATGGATTACTTTACTATGACACCATGTGGTAAGAATGAAGATTCATTCTGTGGCTGCAAATTTCTGCATTTATATTTTTTTAAAGTGCTGCTTAGCACAGAAGCTTAATAAAGGGCTACATCTTCCATTAATCAATGTTAGTGTTCAGCAAAGCATACTGGTAGAATGATTAATGAATTTGTTGGTACTAGAGGCAGTGTCATGGTTATCAAAAACAGCGTACAGTCAGCAATTAGAGCAAATTCTAGCATTGTCTGCAAATGAGGATAAGCAGCCATAGAATATTTTGTCACTTTTTTATTGTGCATAGTCATGTAGTGTAAATTGTACAGCTTAAAAGCTGACCACTAAGCTGTTGTGCTGGTCAACAGTGGTCTAATGACTGATGCAGTGCCATTCAGGCTTGTGATTTATTAGCTGAGGTTTGTAGTCATCCTGTCCACGTATGGCTTTGTAGCCAAGAATATTCAAGAGAGTGTTTAAAACCTATGAAAAGCCTAATTACTTGGAAATTCTGATTAGATGAACAACTATATTACTGGCATTTGTAAAGATAAATTGAGTATTTTTTTTTTTTTTGCTCAGGCCCCTCTTTGACAATTGACCTGTCATAACCTGTTTGTTCCCCTTGCGCAAGAGCCCTGTGGGCCCATTCATTTTCTGGAAGCAAGGGCTCAGTGGGGAATTTCTTTTTAGAACTAACATGCTGAACTTGCCCAGTAGTGGCCAAAAGATTTAGTATGTAGTAAGACTTTGTGATGCACACCATATCTCAACATGATGTGATCAGTTGCCCCGTCCCCTCATTGTAGACAGGCACAAAGAATTCACCCAAGAAGATGATACCCACGAGCACATGCATCTCCCTCAAAAGAGTGGTCTAAGCCTTATGTGTTCTTCTTCTTCTCCTCCTACAGCTTCAACAGGTGCCTGGGCTTCTTGTCAAATTCTAGTTGCTTGAGTCATAGTCAAAGCTTTATTCCTGTATGCCAACAGAGCTTTAGCTAAATTGAGCTTAATTTGGATTGCTGTCCAGGAGTCCTACATAGCTTTACCTTGCCATAAATGCAAGCATCTTAGAGAATTTTTAACTTTTGTATCAGATTATACATAGTCGATTAAAATGTCATTCTTATCATATGAGAAAGCAGACTGTATTTTTGAATATTGCTGCTTAGAAGTGAGATGTCTGTAGAGACTCTCTATTGAAATGTTGGTGCTCAAAATGCTGAGTGCCAACATGCCAAAAAAAAAAAAAAAGACCAAAAAGACAATAGTAGAGTGAATCTTGAAAATTATTCTTCTCCTTAAAACATTTTTTTGCAGGAGGGGTAAGTCCCCATGCACCCCACTTGGATGAGGTGGGGGGCAATCCCGAACTTTTATATATATATATATATATATAGATAGCTGTACCAACTGACCCCCCCCCCCCATACCTCAGAGAAAAGGGAATATTCCAAGAAATGGTATCTTGAACTTAGTGTATATAAGACCATTCTTTTGGTCATTCAGTCTCAATATTTCTGGGCTCACTGTAGTGGGTTCCAACATTTCAAACGGTTACTGTCCATAGATCTTCCTAAATACCAAAAGTCTTTATCTGGCCTAATCTCAGCTCATTAGTTTCCGTCAGTTAAGTTGTGTGCATCTCAAGCATAGTTTAACATATGAGGTGACAGGAAAATGTGTTTTTTTTGTATATTTTTCTCTTTGTCATTGCTTTGTGTTGTCAACAGACAGTGCTTGGTTCTGTTAGTAGTTGAACCACAAGTACATTTGTGCATCCTGTGATGGATTGGAAGCCTATTTCAGGTCTGTTCTCCTGCTTTATGGCCTTTTGAGTACTACAATAGGCTCCATCCCTTCCACAGCTTTGAAGAGGATAAAAGCTGATATCCAAGAAGGTAACCATTTGAAAAATCGGGACCCACTAGAGTGAGTCATGAAACATGGAGACTAAATGGCTGAAAGAACAGGCTAACATATGCTAAGTCCAAGATGCCATTTCTCGAAATAGTCCCTTTTCTCTGAGCCATGGCAATCTTGAAGTTGGTATATATAAATTCGAGTGGTGGGGGGGCTCACCCCCCACATGGGGGTGGTCCAGGGGGAGCTGGCTCTCCTGCAAAAATATGTTTTAAGAAAAATTACCTTCATGATTTGCTCTTCTCCTGTGTTTTCTGTCTTTTTTTTTCGGCATGTCAGTACTGAACAGTTTGAGTGCCAATATTTCAGCAGGGAGCCATCCGAAAATTAATCTGAATATAAAAAAATTGACTGAGACATTTATGATCTATGGCAGGTAGAAATTAAAAGATACTGATGGATTACTTGCAATGAACTATTCCTCAGTGATATAGAGAGAAAGGTAATTCTAGGACAGTTTTAATTAATTTGAAGGCTAGAAATATTCTTTGATAAACTCAGTATTAAAAATTTGGCTGGATCTGTTAATTGTTTCTGCATTATTTAAATATGTGGAAACATGGCCGTAGTAATTAAAAACAGTAAACATAAACTAATAAATAAATAAAATAATTGTTAAAAGATGGGTTGTTGAGCGAGATAACTTTAGTTTTATGAAAGATACTGGCAGTCAGAGGATTAATGCATAACAGCTGAGAGGGCGCAGAGGTGAGCCCTACTCACTGCCTACCCATTCCAGTGTGATAAGTGTAAGAGAGAAAGTTTAATATTTATTTGTTACTTTTTTTTTATAGCAGAATCTCTTAAATTGAAAAAGACTTCTAGAAATTTACAACTGCTACATGACTTTACTGCTGACTTCTGTACTATATAAAAGCTTTAATGACTAGCAGAGTCTCCTCAGCATTATAACACAGAATAGCGGAACAATAACTTCTGATTGTAAGATTGATTCCATCAGGTTATTTTCAGCAAGTGATGTCATTATTAGCGGAACAAACTTCTTTTTAATCTGCTTACAGGACAGACTACCTGGTACTGAGGTGGTGAGGATTTTGTCTGCAAGAGCTGAAGGTAACTAGCATGAATAAGTGAATCCACAGGCTTGTAGGACATTGTTTCCTCTGAATAAAGTATGTGCCTGACTTTTTTTCTATAAAACCATTACGTTTTGAGTGTCATTGGATCTTATGTAGTCAGTATATTAAACGATATAATTTATATTTTGAGGGGTTACTGCCTGAATACTTATCTGAGACTGCTTCAGTGACTGAGTTTATGCAACTATTGATGAATGTATTTCTGAGATATTTTTACTAACTGAGTTTATGTGAAAAGTCTCCCCCCTTAAATCCTTAGCATTATATTGATGGTGATGACATTTCAAATTTATGTAACTTGGTCATCTGAATCAGAAGTATACTCTTGAATGAAAACTATAGGCATCCCGAATTCAGTAGCTTGTACTCCAGTTGAAATAAACATTTACATGTTGGTTAGAGTAGCATTGTTGTTGGGTGTGTCTAATAATTTTTCCTTCTGCTCATGAAATAAATGTAATGTTACCAAGCCGAGAATGCCTAGGATTGGCTCAAGAGAACTGGTGAATCTAGAGTGTACTAGGTCAGTCAGAATGGCGATGGACGCACTTAGCCCAGGAGTGCAGAGAAGCTGAAAATGAAGAAGTCAGCCTCTCAGATATCTAAACAGCAAGCACAGATGGTCAAAGAAGGTAATAGTGACCTGACTACCAAAGCAACGTCACGGTTCTCTTTCTCTTCATCCACTCAAGCGCATACATAAGGTAACCTTAGTAAAGTGGCTTTTTTGCCCTCAGACCCATGAAGCAATGCAGCGATACACAGTGTGTCAGCTGGAGAAGGTTCTTAGAAGAACAGAGAGGAGGATAGTATATTGAGAAAGATGGCTGTGTTGGGGTCCCTATCAATTCGGTTCCTTTTCCTGACCTAACATGATTTTTTTGACTACTTGTCCTTTCCTAGGGCATTAGGCTTCAGCCTCCCTACTTAGGGAAAGAAACCTCTGAATTTTGAGACATATACATCCTGTTTATGCAAACATGCTGTAATACACAAGTAGAAATGCCATGCACAGGGAACCAGCACCCAAAAGCTTTAATATTTATTTGACATTTTCTTATCAGGAAAGTCTCATTTTCAGCAGAGGCCCGGGGAGAAAAACTCCAAAGATTGCAAAACATTTTAAGAACATTAATTTTGCAGTTCTGAAAAATAATACAAAAAATTGCAATTTAAATAATTATATCAAATTAGATATGGTATGAAAACTAGTTACTTTTATCTTCAATGCTACTTTTATGCAGAGATTAAATAACATTACAAAAGCAAGTACAGTATTCTTCTTCTTCTTTCGGCTTTTCCCGGTTAAGGGACGCCACAGCAGATCACCTGTTTCCATTTCTTCCTGTCCTCTGCATCTTGCTGTGTCACACCAACCACCTGCATGTCCTCTCTCACCACATCCATAAACCTTATTTTAGGCCTTCCTCTTTTCCTCTTACCTGGCAGCTTCATCCTTAACATCCTTTTCCCAATATATCCAGCATCCCTCCTCAGCACATGTCCAGACCAAAGCAACCTCGCCTCTCTGGCTTTGTCTCCAAACCTTCCAACCTGGGCTGACTTTCTAATATACTTATTCCTAATCCTGTCTACCCTCGTCACACCCAGTACAAATCTTAACATCTTTAACTCTGCCACATCCAGCTCTGACTCCTGCCTTTTTGTCAGTGCCACTGTCTCCAACCCATATAACATAGCTGGTCTCATTACCCTTTTGTAGACCTTCCCTTTCACTCTTACTGGTACTAGTCTGTCACAAATCACTCCTGACACTCTTCTCCACCCACTCCACCCTGCCTGTACTCTCTTCTTCACCTCTCTTCCACACTCGCCATTACTCTGAACTGTTGATCCCAAGTATTTAAACTCATCCACCTTTGCCAACTCTACTCCCTGCATCCTCACCATTCCTCTATCCTCCCTTTCATTCACACAAATATATTCCATTTTAGTCCAGCTGACCATCGTTCCTCTTCTCTCTAGAGCATATCTTTACCTCTCCAGGGTCTCCTCCACCTGTTTCCTACTCTCACTACATATCACAATGTCGTCTGCAAACATCATAGTCCTCGGGGACTCCTGTCTGATCTCGTCTGTCAACCTGTCCATCACCGGTGCAAATAAGAAAGGGCTCAGAGCTGATCCTTGATGTAATCCCACCTCCATCTTAAACGCATCTGTCACTCCCACTGCAGATCTCACTGCTGTCACACTACCCTTGTACATATCCTGTACCACTCTTACATACTTCTCTGCCACTCCCGACTTCCTCATACAATACCACAACTCCTGTCTAGGCACCTTGTCATATGCTTTCTCTAAGTCCACAAAGACACAATGCAACTCCTTCTGACCTTTTCTGTACTTCTCCATCAACACTGTCAGAGCAAACATTGCATATGTAGTGCTCTTTCCTGGCATGAAACCATACTGCTGATCACTAATTATCACCTCCCTTCTTAACCTAGCTTCCACTACCCTTTCCCATAATTTCATGCTGTGACTGATCAGTTTTATCCCTCTGTAGTTACTATAGCTCTGCGCATCACCCTTATACTTAAAAATTGGTACCAAAACACTTTTTCTCAACTCCTCAGGCATCCTCTCACTTTCCAGGATTTCATTAAACAATCTGGTTAAAAATTCCACTGCCATTTCTCCTAAACACCTCCACGCTTCCACAGGTATGTCATCTGGACCAACAGCCTTTCTATTCTTCATTCTCTTCATAGCTATACTTACTTCCACCTTGCTAATCCATTGCACTTCCTGATTCACTATCTCCACATCATCCAGCCGTCTCTGTCTCTCTCATTCTCTTCATTCATCAGTCCCTCAAAGTACTCCTTCCATCTGTTCAACACATTCTCCTCGCTAGTGAGTAAGTTTCCCTCATTATCCTTTAGCACCCTTACCTGCTGCACATCTTTCCTAGCTCGGTCCCTCTGTCTAGCCAGTCGGTACAGGTCCTTTTCTCCCTCATTAGTGTCCAACCTTTCATACAACTCTCTATACTATTTATCCTTAGCCTTTGCCATCTGTCTCTTTACCATGCACTTCATCATCTTATACTCCTGTCTACTTTCTTCATCTCTCTGACAATCCCACTTCTTTGCCAACCTCTTTCTTTGTATACTTTCCTGTACTGCCTCATTCCACCACCAGGTCTCCTTGTCCTCCTTCCTCTGTCCAGATGTCACACCAAGCACCTTTCTAGCAGTCTCCCTTACTAGCTGTGCTGTAGTTACCCAGCTATTCAGTAACACTTCACTGCCACTCAGTGCCTGTCTTAACTCTTCCCTGAACTCCACCTCACAATCTCCCTTTTTCAATTTCCACCATTTGATCCTTGGTGCTGCCCTTACACTCCTCCTCCTCTTCTTGATCATCAATGTCATTCTACAGACCACCATTCTATGCTGCCTAACTACACTTTCCCCCGTCACCACTTTACAGTCTCCAATCACCTTCAAACTGGCCCTCCTGCATAGGATATAATCCACCTGTGTGCATCTCCCTCCACTCTTGTATGTCACCCTATGCTCTTCCCTCTTGTTAAAATACATATTCACCATAGCCATGTTCATCCTTTTTGCAAATTCCACTACCATCTGACCTTCTGCATTCCTTTCCTTAACACCATACCTACCCATCACTTCCTCATCCCCTCTGTTCCCTTCATCAACATGCCCATTGAAATCTGCTCTGATCACCACTCTCTTACCCTTGTGTTCAGTCATCGCCACTTCATCCAACACTCTAAAATTTTTCTTTCTCATCCATCGCACACCCAACTTGCGGAGCATGTGCACTAACAACATTCATCATTACACCATCAATTTCCAGCTTCATAAACATCACTCTATCCGACACTCTTTTCGCCTCCAAAACACTCTTGGTATACCGTTCCTTTAGGATAACCCCTACCCCATTTCTCCTCCCATCCTCACTCATAAATATAGGTTAAACACCTTAATTAACAATTTAACTAGCAAATTGGTCTAAAAGTGTCTTCCAGTTGACTGAATGCACTTAACTCAAACAGAAACTCTTTGGGGGAAAACATTATTACACCAAAAAATGAACAAAAGAAGAAAAATATTGTCCAAAATACCATAAATAAGGAAAGAGCTTCGCCACAAAGACCATTAAACTTTTTTCAGTTTTATTCTGGTACCTCGGCCTTTCGCCTTCTAGGAATATGTATGGTGTTTTGAATGGAAAAAAAACAAATTACACATATCACCAAATGGAGACATCTGAAATCTAAACTAAGTGAAAAACAAGCTGTTTGCGTAGTGTTAAAGGTAGGGTTACCATTAGAGTTATGGCAAGGCTTCACCACCTATGCCATACCTAACTTACGTATGCTGAGCCTAAGCCTAACCACAATGTTAATGGTAAACCTACCTCGTAACAACCTTAAGCAACATGTGCATGTATACACACACACACACAACTATCCCTAGTCATAGTCTTATTGTGCAAACATACACAAATGCTCAGAGTACTGAAATTTAGTATTTCCTCAGACATCTCAATATTCCATTATAGACAGTTGCAGTTAGTAATTACTATTCCGGTCTCAACATTTTGCAGCTGATCATATCAGCTTTGACTTATTTACAGAACCCCCACTCTAGGTAGTGTTACTGTTTTATGGAGAAGGCTATTAAGTGTGCAGGCTTTTTATCCTTGTATTACATACAGAAGGTATATTGCATGCACTGTGAAGACTTCTAGTTTCACTTTCTTAGCTGGGAACAGCTCTCAGGGGCCAGGGGAAAACAGGAGTAAGCTTGATGATGTTTTATACTTAGAAAACGTATATAACACATCTGCAGCTGGAATGCCTGCATTTTAAGAATATGTATTTTTTGCTAATTTATTCTACATTTCAAAATCACTTTTGTGTTCCATCTGTTAATAGTTTTATTCTTTGTTATTAAAAAGAAGCATTGTTATATACTGTTCATCCTTCACTGCTTTTGATTTAACTGTATCTTTGTTTTATAATTGTGTAAGCTCTTTCATCTGGCATCAGTTTATTTGACTCTACACTCTCTCTGATCTCATTATGTTTTAGTCTGTTCTCATTATATTTTGTTTGCTGTTTTATCATACTCTGTGTTGTACAGTGGGGTTCTATATCTTAAAAACTGCATGTGTGAATATTGCACATTTTAATGTCCCGTTTCAGTAGTGCTTCATTATTAGTGTACCTGACTTGAATGGCACCCAGACCACCACAAATGACTTCTCTGAACACTGAAAAGAAGTGTATGTACTTTGAGATTTTCCCAGACTGATGAACTCCTCCCTCTATGAGCAATATTGAGCCCATGTACCTTATGAACAAACCTAATTTTTGCCGCTTATATCCATGTAACTGACCTCTAGTAATTTGAGTGCTTTGACCTGTGACTTTATCTCACTTCATCACCACACAGTGCCATAATGTGTACAATACTGCTGTCACTGTACCAATTCACTGGTTAATGTCCCAATCCTGTTTACCTTCACTTGTCAACAAGACCACAAGGTATTTGTATTCTTCCACTTTAGTACATTAAATTAGAGTAGAAACAAGAATAAAACCAACATATTTATAGCTAAAATAATTTCATGATCTGATGTTGCCATTTTCATTCATTCCTCCTCTCCTAGATCCTGGCCAGTAAATTAGCTCAGATCTCTTTTGCTGGTCTACAGTTCAGTTGGGATTGCAATCTCTCTAGCTTGTTCTGGGTTCTTCCCACTATATACTGGTATCTCCCATTACCCACTATCTAAATTACTGATTGGTTTTAAAACGTACACTTCCTGTGGGCATAAGATACCTAACATGGATGCCCATAGGGAGTGCAACTGTTTAGGCCCTGCACACCTGGGCATTTCTTGTAGCATTTGTGCTGTGTTTAACAGTAGGACTATTAGTGATAGAAGGAACACGCTGGTTCTCAAGGGCCTTATTCCTACTCCTCGTCATTCTTCTGGTACATCAGCATCAAGGGCTCAAAGCTCTTCTCATAAGTCTAAGGAACCCAGTGAGTACAGAAAGTGCTCACTAGCAAGGTTTCCCAAATCAGCATTGGCTTCTTAACTGCCGATGAAAATTTCTAAAAGCTTGGATCCAAAGCCCTCAGATCTAACATCTGCAGCTTCAAATTCTCCTCAGCTGTGAAGCCCACGATTTTTCCAGGAGCCCGGTTCCCTGAGATTGAGGTCTCCTTTTCTTCAGGAGGCTCCTAAGAAATCTTCGGGACTGTGTTCTACCACCTCTTCTGTCAGGTCCTACTGAATTCTTTCCAAAGCAGAGGTGGATAGGATGATGAGAAAATTTCAAAGGACACAAATTCAAATGGGGTTATTTTCGGCTCCAATTCCCATCGGATCTGTGAGCCTCAAACCATCCTCTCATATAGTCATTACTCCTTCTCTGATCCCACCTTCTATTTCGGAGTCCTTGGATCCAAGACCTCCAAGAGTTGAACCATCTGATTTACCTCTTTCTTCTACTCCGACTCCTTCACTTATCCATTTGTCTCTGACCCCCCCCTTGGAGCAGGATGCATCTCAGAGCCAGGGTATCGGCGGCAAGTCCAAGGGAATGTCTTCGACTCCAAAGTTTTCGGAGACGTCTCTTCTCCTTCATGACTCTTCAGTGCTGGACAATTTGGCTCCATAGGATTGGGGCAGGCCCTGGATTGTCTGATTCAACATTTTCAGCTTAGGTTGGATTGTTCTGGTCCCTCTGGCTTCAAGGTGATGGAGAAGGTATTTCAACCTTTCTGAGAGCAGTTTCTACACTTATGTCTTTGAATCCAGTTCTTGTTCCCCATTCGGCGTCTACTCATCCTATCCCCAGGGACAGCCAGCCCATATGAGCTTCCAGGCAGTTCCAAGTAGGGAACGCCCCACCTTTTTGGATACCTCTCCAGAGCATCCCACTGAAGAGGTCACCTGAAAGAGGTTGTGCAAAATGAGGCACTTGGATTCCCCACAGAAATCTCTCAGAAGACACAGATTTCGATGAAGGGGACGGGTCCCTTGGATTGCCACCTGAGGGTGTCTCCTTTGGGGACATTTTAGAAATCCTACGCCAGAAAGGTGGTTGGTCATCCCAAACCCCTTCCCAGGAGGAATGAGCATTCCTTGAAGCCTTCTGGTCTGGCCCTTCTATGTCCTGGTTAACCCCCCCCCCCCCGTGGATAAGCTTATAGATCTTGTGCCCCACTGGGCATGGAAGAGACCAGGTGTAGAACCAATCTCTAGATGCCCAGATAAGATTTTGAGTGCTCCTACAGACAGACAATATTGAGTGAAAGGAATACCTGTGGATGCCATTGTTGTTGTGGCAGCCACCAAGAAAGAGCTAGCTGAGCAGAGATCTACTGTTCATCCTCAAAATAGAAAGTCTATGGCATTGGACAGGTATGGGAAAAGAGTCTATGCCTCAGCGACCTGTACTTTACGGTCATTGAACTACCTGTCACACCCCATTAGGTTACAGAGGGACTTAGTTAAGGAACTTTCTAACTCTACCACTGGGCCCATGTCGGCAGAGGAACAAAAATCATTTTTGTCATGACTGGCCACCCTCCAGTCAATATCAAATGCATCCATGAGGTTAATCTCACATGCAGCTGAAGTTCTTCACGGGCTGCTGGTTCAGGCATAGCAGTTAGGAAACATGCCTAGATGAGGCTGTATGGGATTTTGTGGAGCCCTTTAATGTGTCATTCATCAGCAATCCTTTTTCTGTATCTTCCTTATTTGGGCAAACTGTTAAAGACACACTTTCCTGTAGTGAGCAATATCATATCTGCTGTAGGAATCTGTTTTTCTACCCTTTTCTAGGAATCAGCACGGTGGTAAAAAGATCTAGTTCTGAAAGTCTGAAGGACCTTTTAATGAATTATGCAGAGGTTTTTCTCCCAGAGGCAGAGGGGGGAAATAATTATACTGGAAGACGGCATCCTTGTGGCAGAGGGGGTCCGCAGAAGCAAAGGTCTCGAGATTCCTTCTCAGACAGGCCATTTCAGTGCTCCTGAAAGGTTGCCCAACTGTTCTTTTCTGGATGCAGTCAGGGGTTCCCTTATCCCTGCACCTAAACATGTGGACAGCCATCACAGCAGACTCATGGGTGCCACTTTGCAATTAAGCCATGATAAAGGACAGATTATTATCCCAGGGATAAAAATTCAAAGGGGGATATTCCCGGGTGACTCTGTCACCGTTGCTATTCTGCCTTGCTGCATCAACCCATTAAGCTGTTTATTTAACAGCTTAGGCCATGGCTACAATTTGGCTGCTAGAAAACAACAAAGTCTAATTACTTCTTATCTTCTCTTTGTCAATGATTTAAAACTGTATAGCTCATCAGATGAGGAACTGAAAGCACAGCTGCAGGTTGTCAAAACTTTTACAGATGATGTGTATGTACCCTATTGTAGGTTAAGTACCCTGTTGTATATCAACCCAGTGAGCAATAGCTAGCAGCCTACCACGGATTTAATTTCCCTCTTTACTTTCCAGACTTCTTCTCATTCCCCTGAGTGCCCGAGCTCTACCCTTGTACTTACCTGAATTGGCCACTAGGTGGCACTGTCCAGCCTCTATCTACACTTCAATACACGTTAACAATACTGTTAACCAAGCTCTGCCCTGTTTTAGCCCTTTAAAATCTGCTATATTCTATTACTCTACCACTGCCCTGTTTCAGCTTCTAGCTCCAGTGAACCCTCTGCTTCCTTCCAACTTACATACATAGTGCATCTCCTGTACCTCCTTACCTCAGATCTGTTCTCTGCTTCACTGATAAACTTTGTGCTGACTTTTTTCCCCCCTCCTCAGCTTTCTCTGTCCTTCATTTTTCTCTGCCTCTTACCTCTCCACTTCTCTTTCAGTCACCCTTCCCATTATCCCTGCCTCCTCCCGTCCTACTCAGTCTCTACTCTCGTGTTCTTGCCTCACTCCCTTCCCCTTCTTCATACCCACTCTCTGCCCGTAAATCCATATTACTTTGCTTGTACTCATGACGCCATTTTTAAATAACCTTCTCGTCCCCTCCAGTCCTGATCTGCATAGGCTGCTGGCTCCACTTGAATATGAGTGTTTCCACAGGCTAAAACTGTGAAATTTGGTATTGTGTGCCTCTATTAGGTTTCTAGAGGTTATAACTGCAAAACTCTTTGTGTTATGTTTCTACAGGTAAAAACTGTACAAACTCTTTGTGTGCCTCTGTTATGTTTACAGACACAGCTGCAGTTTTCTGTTCCATTCACTGCTTGTGGCTTGGTTTTTGAGTCTTCAGTCACTGCTCGTGGCTTGAGTTTTTGAGTCTGCATAAATATTAGTGGCTTTTCCGCTGCTTCCTAGTTGATAACTAGCTTTTGCCATCATTTCTCTTGCTCAACAAGCACCCTACTATTGTTTGCCTAAACTCGATTCCTGAGTTTCAATGCAATTTAAGCGGCTTTTACCACATTGCTTGTGTGCCTAGACTCAATTCCTGAGTTTCTATGCAATTTTATTGGCTTTTACCGCTGTTTACCAGCAATTAGCAAACCACTGACTGTGTCTCAAAAACGCCTACACGGCATATCTGCCTAGACTCGGTTTCCGAGTTTCAAGAAAACTTAAGTGGCTTTTTCTGCTGTGCTTGCAGATAGCCATCCATTTGACTGCGTTTTATAAACGCCCGCACTACATGTGTGCCTAGACTGAGTTCCTAAGATTATTTAATGCGGCTTTTCCGTTGCTTATCAGTGGTTATCTAGTTCATTCCTGGATTTCCCATTGTTGAGAATGCTTCCTATAGTATGCGTTCCCAGGCTTGGTCCCCGTGTCTTTGACTAAATAGTAGATGTTTCTCCATTCCTGGTTATAATTTTATGTATAGGTTCATAGGTAGGTACTAGGCTATCAGCCCTGGGGCCTATATAAGCCCAGCCAAAAAGGTACCCTGGCTTTTGCCACCCAAGAAAATTATTTTCCTGTGCCACTGTCGAGCAGAGCGACAGAGGTGATCCCTAGGATGAATTTCCTCTTTCCCATCCAATCATCAAGATTTTTCTTGAAGAGTGCTAATGAGGAGCTTTGTTTCATATAGATAGGTAGTTTATTCCAGAGTATGGGAAGTCTCTGGGACAGGAATCTATCCCTCCAGCATGTTCTGTTTATTGTGGTGACAAGGTTTAGGTCCCTAAAGCGTGTAGCTCTGAGGGATTGGGATTTCTTTAAGTGTAGCATGTCCAACAGCTCTGGGTTTGACATAGCTTTGTATGGTAGGCAGAGATCACCTCTGAGCAGGCGATAATGCGCCCTGGGGCCTATATAAGCCCAGCCAAAAAGGTACCCTGGCTTTTGCCACCCAAGAAAATTATTTTCCTGTGCCACTGTCGAGCAGAGCGACAGAGGTGATCCCTAGGATGAATTTCCTCTTTCCCATCCAATCATCAAGATTTTTCTTGAAGAGTGCTAATGAGGAGCTTTGTTTCATATAGATAGGTAGTTTATTCCAGAGTATGGGAAGTCTCTGGGACAGGAATCTATCCCTCCAGCATGTTCTGTTTATTGTGGTGACAAGGTTTAGGTCCCTAAAGCGTGTAGCTCTGAGGGATTGGGATTTCTTTAAGTGTAGCATGTCCAACAGCTCTGGGTTTGACATAGCTTTGTATGGTAGGCAGAGATCACCTCTGAGCAGGCGATAATGCGACAGAGTAAAGCTGGAGTTTTTTGAGACGGTCTGCATAGGGCATCTGTTTGAGGCTGGTAATCCTCTGTGTGAGGTATTTCTGCGGCTTTTCCAGTTGTTGTAGATGTCTTGTGAGGTACATACCAAAAGGGGAGTTGTACTCTATAATGGGTCTAATGAGTGATGAGTAGAGGGGAACAGTGACCTCTTTTTTTTCTGGATGAGAAACCTTTTGTGATGAGGTGTGCCATGTAGAAGGATTTCCTGACTACTGTGGCGATGTGTTTATCAAAGGAGAGACTACTGTCCACCTGTATCCCAAGGTCTCTTATCACACTTTTGGTGTTAAGTATACTACCGCCTATGTTGTAGTTCATGGGTACAGAGTTTTTACCAAAGGGGATGACAATGCACTTTTTGGCATTGAGCTTGAGGCCATGGCTTTGACACCAGGCATCTGTCTCAGTGAGGCCCTTTTGTAGGATGTCCACATCGTTAGTTGTTTCGATTATGGCTTCTAGTTTGCAGTCATCTGCGAACTTCGTTAGCCAAAGACCTTCTGTGTTAGCCTGTACTTCAGAGAAGTAGATACCAAACAGGAGAGGACCCAAAACTGAACCCTGTGGTACTCCACTTGTCACTGGTCTGAAGTCGGATTTGGAGTCTGCTACTTTTACAGTGTGGGTTCTGTCAGTGAGCCAGTTGGCAACCCATCTTGTGACATAGGGATTTATACCTAGTTTAGTGAGTTTGTCTATAATTCCAGAGTGGGGGATGGTGTCAAAAGCCTTGGCAAAATCTAGATAGGCTGTGTGAACCACCTTACCCTTGTCTACGGCTTTGGTGACTGCTTCAAAGAAGTCTATCAGGTTTATACCACATTATCTGCCTTTTACAAACCCAAACTGGGTGGGGTCCAGAGTTTGGAGATTACCTATGTCTTTGTTTATAAGTTTCATGATGATACGTTCCATGGCCTTGCAGAGCAGGCTCATCAGGCTAATGGGGCGGTAGTTCCCGGGGTCCGTGGTGGCTCCCCCCCCTTGTGGAGTGGAATAACTGTTGCTGTGCGCTATTCAGCAGGCACAAAGCCTGAGGTGAGGCTATGACTGAACATGGTACTTAGGTGGGGTGCCATTTCATTCTGTAGTTCATGTAGAACGCAGCCTGGGATGTTGTCTGGTCCCATGGATGCTGTGTTCTTGGCTTTGGAGAGTGTGGTTTTTACCTGTGCAGCCATGATTACAGGAAGTTTGCATTCTTCCGGTATAGATATGGGCTCTTTAGGGGGTGAGAGGGGGGTAAAGTTAGCACTGAACCTATCTTCCAGGATGTTGGCAATATCAGTTGGGTCTGTATATTTAGTGCCATTGTGCTGTAACGCAAAGCAGATCTGAGTGTTGCCATTGAGATTCTTGACATAGCTATAGAATGCTTTGTGGTTGTCTTTAAAATCAGTGGTGATTTTGTTTTCGTAACTAGCTTTGGAGGATTTTATCAGGGAATGCAGTTTCTTACTGAGGCTGACCAGGGAGCTCTTCCACTCGTGGGATTTTACTCTCTTTTGCAACAGTTTCTTCCTTCTGTTGTGCAGTTTGTTTATGGCAGGGGACCACCAGATTGGCTTCCTTTTTTTGGAGGATAGCATCTTGGTTCTGTTTGGGATAGCATGATCCATGCACTCATGTAAGTGCTTATAAAGTGCAATTGTGTATGATTCAGTAGTCATAACTGTATTGTCCATCTGCATGGGTGTCATGAAGTTCACCACTTCTGTCTTAAGAAACATGAAGCTGGCTTTGGAGAAATTTTTTACCATGGTTTCCTTAATGGGGGGTGGGGGCAGGATGTGGATATCTAGGGTAATTAGCTTAAGGTCAGATCGGACCATTGAGGCATTGACTTCAGGTGTGGAACACCGGTCACTCATGTTGGTAATGACTAGATCTAGGATATTGTTGCCCCTGGTGGGGGTGTGGATAAGTTGATCCAGGGCATTGGAGTTTATGAATTCCAGAAAGCGTTGAGCGAAGGAGTTGGTACATGAGTAGTTTTCCCAGTTAATGGTGGGGTAGTTGAAATCGCCCATTATTAGGGTGTTTGGTTGAACCCTAATGTTTTCCAATACATCAAGAAAAGAGGAGTGGGAATCCTGGGGCATGGTGGGTGATCTGTAGCAAGCTACAATTTGGATTGCAGTTTTGCCCAGAGTTAGTTGCACTTGGATAACCTCGGCTGCATTATGCTGAGCAACTAGCCTGGAAGTGTGGATATCCTTAATGAATATGGGCACACCTCCACCTTTGGTGTTCCCGTCCAGGCTACATGGCCGAAAAGCGTGGTATGAGTTATAGCCTGGTAGAGCAGGGGTGTTCTCTGGAGCCTTGAACCAGGTCTCAGTCACTGCACAGATATCGATGTTCTCCATTTTAAGGAGTGCCTCGAGTGAGTGTATTTTGAGATTTAGACTTCTAGCATTGAGTAGCATCACCCTCAGGTTTTGCTTGCCTGTTCCTGTTATGGTGGTGAATTTGTCATTTGAACCTTGCCTAAAAAAGGCACTATAGGGGCAGCAAGAACCTTAGCCGGTATCCGGAATCCCAGGTGTGACAGGTGCAGGCCATCTCTGGCAAAGCATCGTGGTCTGTCGACCATGTCATCCCAGGCAGACAGTTACTGGATCCCTTTAGAATGGCACCAGAAGCTTAGCCAATTGTTGAAGTCAATCATTTGTCCTTGTACTGCGGCATCATTCTGGTGATGGCAGAATGCTACTCAGGGCTAGGGTCATACCTGCCTGGGGTACAAAATCGGAGAGCCTTAGCAGAAAGACTCACAATTATCTGCCTTATACATACAGTTTCACTCAAGATACTGAATGCTTCATATTGCAAGTGTAATATTACAGATCTGTTGCTGATAACTTCACATTTTATGTCGATACTGTATGCAATTTTGACCACAACTAAGTGCTGTGAGCGGACTCTTGTCTGCACTTTTATTTTCCTAATTTGTAACTGCTGCATATTTCTTAATCCTGCATTTGTTGCCATTGTGTAATATATGTAAGTTCTGCTGAAATTGAACATTTCCATAGCTGAAGTTTCAAAAGTAATTGCTCGATATTTTCTACTGCTATTTTTATGTTTGTCCCTATGGGCTGTAGTCTACATCTATGGTGAAAGTTTGTATTGCTGTGCTCCCACCTGCATACACCTCTACATCAAAACCATCCCCAGGCAACACGCTACTTCTTTTCTTCCCCCTTCTATTTTCAGAAGTATTGTATCATAAGTAACAACTGTTTATTTTATTCCTTTCCTTTACAGTTTGCTCCTGCTGCATCTCTACCACCCCAGGTGCCTCCCAGTGCTCTGCTTGGAAGCCTGGCTTCCCACCCTTGAACAGACTTCATAAAGGAATTCCTGCTGTGTTTCTGTAACTTCTCTGCCTACCTAAGAACCAATAATAAGTGTATGTACCCTATTGTAAATTAAAAATATACTATAAGTACCCTGTTGTATGTCAACCCAGTGAGCAATAGCTAGCAGCCTACCATGGATTTAATTTCCCCCTTTACTTTCCAGGCTTCTTCCCATTCCCGAGTGCCCGAGGTCTACCCTTGTACTTACCTGTCCAGCCTCTATCTACACTTCAATACATGTTAACAATATTGTTAATTTAGCTCTGCCCTGTTTTAGCCCTTTAAAATCTGCTATATTCTGTTAATCTACCACTGCCCTGTTTCAGCTTTTAGCTCCAGTGAACCTCTGCTTCCTTCCCATTTACATACATAGTGCCTATCCTGTACCTACATACCTCAGATCTGTTCTCTGCTTCACTGATAAACTTTCTGCTGACTTTCTTCCACCTCCTTGGCTCTACCCGCTCTGTTCACTCTGCGGGCTCAATCCGCTCCCCTACCCTACACCAAAATCTCACCCGCCCCCAGTACTCCTACTTTTATTTTACCCTTTCCCCACCCACTCAACTCTTATTACCCACTAACAGCTTTTCCCTCCTTACCCCTCCTCCTTACACCCACCCTACTTAAGTACATCACTCTCTCTATCACCTCATCAATTCAGTTCCTCTCCCCCTTTCTTGTTATACTAAGTAAATTATTCTCTCTTTCCCTATCTCCTCTCACTTCACAGCTGTTCCCTCCTTAAAAATTTTTAACCATTAAACTACCTTTCTCTAGACATGCTCTCCTTAATGCTCCTAACCCTCTGGGCCCCCTTCTTCCTCCTTGTATTCCTAATTCCTCTATACTATGCCAGCTCATATTCCTCCAACCAACTTCCAGTCTCAACTTCATCTCAAACTACCACACAAATCCTTCTACACCCTCAGTCAAATACTTACTTACATTCTATCTCCTCTTCCCTACTTCAGCCTAACCTGCGGCACCTATTCTATCCTAAAATCATTTCCACTACAGCTAAGATACTTACTCCTAAACTAATACTAGATCATCCTAAACTCTTAAAATTCAAACCCAAACACACAAAAATGATTTCCTTCAGTAAACTGTTTTTAGTTGGAGACATTCATCCCAACCCCGGATCTAATCCACCTACAAACAACATCTACCCTCCACCTCCCTCTAACCTTTCTTCCCCCTACAATACTCTTAAATTCTTCAGAATTAGTGCCCAGAGTCTCAGTAATAAAGTACACCATTTCCAAGCATGGCTAAGCCACAAAAAAACCGACATCATAGCCATCCCCGAAACCTGGCTCAAACCCCACATCTCTGACTCTGAAATCCTACCCACTGGATTTCACACTCTCAGATGTGACCGCTTAAATAGAAAAGGCGGCAGCATTAAGTTAATCTATTCTAATCTTCTTACCTTAATTTCCCTTCCAATTCCAATTCCTCAATTTGATAATACAGAACTAACAGTCGGTCTACTAAAAATGAATAATCACAAAAACATATGTTTCATTGCCCTATACATCTCACCCGGTAACAACATCTCTACCATCGAAAATATACTCCTATGGGCCTCTATGAAACCTACATACTAGGCGATGTAAACATCGACTGGAATAAAATCAACAGCCCCTTACCCTCCCTATCCATTAACCTCTATAACTTTACTCAAGTAATCCTCTCCATCACCCGACTCAGCAAAACAAATCCCCCAGGATCCATTCTCGACTGGATCTTAATCACCCATCCAAATAAAATTACTAACTCTGGCACAATTGTTGATACCATTAGTGACCACCTCACAGCTTTCATTCACCGTGCAGCTACCTCTACCCCACATCAGCATCAATACATTCTCACTCACAACTTTAGCAAATTCAACCCCAAAACTTTCTCCAACATTCTCAAACAAATGAATTGAAACATTCTAAAAACCCTTCCTCTTGACAAAGCCATAGACCACTTCAATTCTGTCTTCCTAGACACTCCAACTCCCTAGCCCCACTAAGAAACAAAAGGATAAAAACTATTACTGCTCCTTGGCTATCCAAAGAAACAAAACAAATTATGCATCAAAGGGACAAATCCTGGAAGCTTTACCAAAAAGAATAAACTGCCCGAAACTCAAGAAACAAAACAAATTATGCATCAAAGGGACAAATCCTGGAAGCTTTACCAAAAAGAATAAACTGCCCGAAACTCTTCTCCAATACACACAGCTCCCGTAACCTTACAAAACAACAAATAACCAATGACAAAAAATCCTACTATACTAAGCTCCATTCCAACCATACTAAAAACCCCAAGCACTTCTGGAACTCCATAAACTCACTTCTCAGCCCAGGCTCCAGAAATAACCCCTGCCCTGATCCAAGTAAATCTGACCACAAATTAGCCTCACAATTTAACTCATTTATTATAGAATCAATATCTGACCTGACCAAGACTTTTTCCAACAATATAACCCATCTCTCCTTCATTCTTCTCCTTCTAAGCTCCCTAATAACTTTCCCCCTATGTTTGAGCTCAAACCTGTCTCTACAAATTTCATAAAAAGACTTCTATCCAGACTTAAACCCTGCTCCAATGCACCTGTTAACATTCTCTTCTCCTTCCTAAAGTCTGCTGCTGATGGTATAGCACTCCCAATTAGTATCCTTATCAACAGATCCATATAGGAATCCTGTGTCCCTAAACTCTGGTGTTCTGCCTTTATTCTTCCTCTCCATAAGGGAGGCAAAAACACTAACATCTCAAACTTCTGCCCCATTACTCTTCTCTCACCAATCTCCAAAATCCTAGAAAAATGCATCCGCCTCCAACTTATGCCTTTTCTGACCCAAAACTAACTTCTTACCCCTACCCAACACAGCTTCCGCCCAGGGCGTAGCACTATAACCACACTACTCTCCTTCTTAGAAACTGTCAGTTGAGCCTGAGATTCCGGACACTTAGTATCTACAGTTCTCCTAGATCTCGCTAAGGCATTCAATATTGTTTCCCATAAGCACCTTCTCTATCATCTCTCAAACCTAAATCTCTCAAAAACACTTTATCCTGGTTCTCAAGTTACCTGTCAGATAGAGCACAGGCTGTGAAATGGAAGAAAGCCACCTCTCCTTTCTTACCCACTCCTACCGGCGTACCACAGGGGGTCCATCCTCGGACCTATGATATTTAATATCTTTATCAATCATTTTCACTCTGCTGTTCCTGATGCCAAAGTAATTCAATATGCAGACGACTCAACTTTAGTCTGCTCTGCCTCTAATCTCCCTGAACTGCTACCTAAAACCCAAACTGCCTTCTCAACGACTGAGACCTGGATGCGCCAAAATTACCTCTCTCTCAACGCAAACAAATCTAAAGTACTACTATTCCCACCCTCAAAAATTTTCTCATATGACAAAAGTTCCTTTCAAGTCCTTAGCCAAACCAACTCTCCTATCAAAGTAGTACCCTTTGCCAAACTTCTCACCGTTACTATAGATGAACACCTCAAGTTTGATATCCACATTCAACAAAATATAAAGAAAACCCACCAAAAGTTAGGAATGCTATACAGGAACAATCACTTCCTCTCCACCTGTACTAGGCATACTCTGGTCACTACTTACCTTCTTCCTTCCCTACTGTACGGAGCCCCTCTTCTAACTAACCTGACCTTCCTCCATCACCTCTAAACTTGAAAACTGCTATAACAAAATCTCCAAATTTGCTACCAAAGCCAAAAATTCCACCTATCACTGTCTTACCCTCCAGTCTCTGAATTGGCTAGAACACACAAGTTACCTAGACTACCTCCAACTTACCACTGCACACAGACTCGTATTTCACTCAACAAAATGCCCTGCTCTAACAAACATCCTTTCCCCCTACACCCCGAATAGAACTCTCAGATCTGAACACTAAAACTGAATTCCTATCCACAAACCTAAACAACCTGCTGGCCAACTTCTCCTTTCTTTCTCCCTAGGCAAGAAATGAAATTCACTCCCTTCCACACTAAGGACAACACCAAACACAGATAATTTCAAAATGCAGCTATTCACATACCTGTCCTCCAAATGGAAATGTATCTGCTTTCACCCTACCTAATTCTGTTTAAGTAAATGCCCCTGGGAGGATTTCCTCCTGTGTTCTTAAGCTCTCTATAACTCCCACAGCTATTTCCCAAATGATTTCAACTATCTAAATGCTGTAAATAGCTTCTTACTTTAAATGAATGAATGTATGTAAATAGTTTCTTACTTTAAATGAATGAATGTATGCCTAAATTAATCTGTACAGTATAACCCATATGATTTGTCACAATGAGCTAAGTTGCTCATGCTTTGTATTGAATTCATATGTTTGTAACGTGTTCTTTTAACTGTAACTTTTCTAGACTTGTATCTTTACTGTATTCTGTGTTATGGAGCTTTTCTCCCCGGGCCTCCACTGAAAACGGGCTCTCTGGGCCCAGTGGACTTCCCCGGTAATCAAAGTGGAAATTAATTAAATAAATAAATATTAGAATGTCATTTGGTCTTGATAAATGTGCAAAAGCAACCTTTAAAGTAGGAAAACTACAGCACCAGGAAAGCATCAGTTTGGGACAAGAATGTGATGTAAAAGAACTTGAGCAAGAGGGAGTATATAAATACTTGAGAAATGATGAAGGATCAGCAATAAAACATGAACAAATGTGAATAAAACTCACTAAGGAATACTTTAGAAGACTTAAATTAATCCCAAGAACAGCACTGACATCTAGGAACAAGATCCAAGCTGTAAATCAATTTGCTCTTCCTGTCCTAACTTACAGTTTTGGAGTGATTGTCTGACCCCAAAACGTGCTGGATAGATTAGATATTAAAACAGAAAGGATGGTTCATGCTCACCAAATGATTTATAAAAATCAGTGTATACCAAGATTATATATTCCCCATTTGGAAGGAGGGATGGGCTTCTTGAAATTGATTACATGTATAGATCTGCAATCGTGGGACACCACACATATCTACTGACCTCACAAGATCCATATATAGTGAAAGAAATGTGGAAAAAAACATAAATATAGTTACAAGTATAGAAAACTTCTGGAAGAACCTCATGTTGATCAGGAACGAATGCAGGAATGGTTAAGGAGAGGCAAATTCAAACCAAGAAATGAAAGCTTAATATTGGCAGCCCGAGATAGTGGGCTACGTATACACTGGTTTACAAAGTCCATTGAACATGTGGGAGAAATAGACAAATGTTGGTTTTGTAAAACAGAATTGGAAACAGTCACACACCTTGTTGCTGGTTGCAATATATGTATGGCAGAAGGACAGTATACAGAAATGCATAATAATGTGGTGAGACTGTTGCACTGGAGATTGTGCAAACATTATGGTATCGAAGTGGCTGAAAAACACTGGAAACATGAGCCACAAAGCATCATAGAAAATGATGAAGTCTACATCACATGGGATCACCCATTACCAGCAGTCCAAAAGATAGATGCTAGAAAACCGGATGTAGTGCTCCAAGAAAGGAAGACAAAAGTAGCATTGATCATTGAAATCGCCTTACCCAGTGACTACAGTGTCTTGTGTACAGAGAGACACAAAGTCATAAAATACCAGGATCTGCTGGTAGAAATGAGAGCCATGTGAAAGAAAGATATCCAGACAGTTCCAATAGTAGTAGGAGCAACGAGTCTTATAAAAAAGAATCTACAATTGTATTTAGATATGTTACCAATCGGTGGTGCGGTAGCGTTGTCGCCTCACAGTAAGACGCTGTCCGGTTCGATTCTCAGCTAGAGCGTCTTCTGCGTGGAGACATGCATGAATGGGCGTTGAAGGTTGTGCGTCAGGCCTGGCAAGCCGGTACGTAAAAATCAACTGCCAATCATTAGCGGACCGGAGTTCTGCTGTGGCGACCCCTAACCAGGAAAAGCCGAAAGACACAAATAAACCAATCCAGGTAACCCCATACGAATTGCAGAAGAAGTCTTTACTGAGCACATTGCGGATGCTGCGAAGAGCACTTTTGCGTGACATCAAAGATTGAAACAATACTAATTTCATGAACTTTAATCTTATTTTGACTTAGGAATGGGGTCCATTCCTATCATGGTATTAGAAACCCAAAAGATTTGGAGAAATTAGAAAAAAGTGCAAAGGACTATATCCAGAGGATATTTCATTCCCTTTTTACAACCTCCCCCTATGAAAAGAAAACATCTCCCTAATGTTCCCCCCAGTCAGTGGGAGTCAGCAGCTCTAGAGGTTCAAAAGCTGCTAGACAAAAGAGTCATCCAAAAGGTCCTCGGAATTTACTCAAGGTTTTTTTTAATGCTAAAGAAAATAGGGGACCTGAGACCCATCTTGATCTCAGTTATCTGAACTAGTTCATAAAGACTTCCAAGTTCCAGATGGTCACGTTTCAGTCCATTCTGCCTCTCTTATAGATGAACAGCCGGATGTGCTTCATAGATCTTCAGGATGTGTACCATCATATCAAACGGAACAGGCACTCTCAAAGATGCTTCCACTTCTGGCTGAGAGCCAGTCATTACCAATTCAGAGCCCAGCCCTTTGGTCTCAGCACAGCCCCCAGGGTGTTCAGCAAATGCATGGCAGTGGTACCAGCTAATCTAAGACTGCACAGAATCAGAGTGTTTCCTTATTTAGATGATTGGCACATTACTGCTACAGCCAAGCATCACCTAGAAAAAGCCAGGGATTACTTACTTCAGTTATCCCACTCCCTAGGAATCCCAATCAATCTATCAAAGTGTCACTTACAGCCAGTTTAAATCTTGGAGTTTATAGGAGCTTGCCTAAATACAGTCAATCGTCTCACTTGCTTATGACAAAACAAAGTTCTTGCCTTAACACTGCATGTCAGATAGGTTCTTTTTCACCCCTGTCCCCCAGCAAAGCTGATTCACAAAGCCCTAAGATTGATGGCTGCTGTGATCACCCTGATACCTACAGCTTGCCTTCACATGCAATTCCTCCAATGGACCCTAGCAGTGCAATGGTCCATTCATCGACAACCTTTACAACACCCTATAAAACTGTCTTGGGGTTGCAAGGAATCTCATGTCTAGGCTGTCCCTTTATCCTTCCTCCCCCAATAGCCGCGTTGACTGCAGATGCCTCCTAATTGGGGGGGGGGGGCATTTCTTGGGATGGACTTTTCAAGGCAAGTGGTCCCCAGAAGAGACCAATCAACATATAAATGTCCTAGAGATGGGAGCAGTCCTTTTAGCATTGCAGGCACTTCAGAATTCTCTTCCTCTGGGGACAGTTGCTATCCAAACAACAGTATGTCAGTAATCTAGTCCATCAATGAATAAGGGAGAATCAGATCTTACCCCCTTTGCTGAGAAGCAATGAGAGTATCGCAGTGGGTGATCTCCTCTAACCACTTTCTTGTAGTGACACACAACTGGGAAAGCCAACATTCTAGCAGACAAGCTCAGCAGATCTATCTTGATGCCTCACAAGTGGTCTCTCAATCAGTCAGTGGCAATCATAATCTTCCGCAAATGGGGTCAACTTTGCTGAGATCTGTTTGCCTTTCCCCAAACAAAAAGTGTAGCAGATTATTTGCCCTAATTCCCCCTCAGGGACAGTCACAGAGAGATGCTGTAGTCTACATTTGGCCCTCCTGTCTTCTTTATGCTTATCCTCCTCTGCCTCTGATCCCCAAATTCCTTCAAAAAGCAGTCCAGTTGAAGAGCAAGGTAATCCTCATTGCCCCCTTTAGGCATCGATAAGTGTCATCCCCCTTTCTATGGTCTCATTTTCTATGTCCTCCTTCGACACTGGACCCCAGTCCAGATCTGCTTTCACATCCATCACGGATGACTCATCCGGAAATTACGGGCTTCAGGTTAACCGCAAGGTTTCTCCAATTCCAGTGATGGCTTGACATTCCAGGCTTTCCTCTCCTGTTTGAAAAATGTTATGTTTATTCCAGAAGCCCTCTACAAGAGAAATTTATAACAGTAAATGGAAGAGGTTCTCTTTTGGGGTTCAGCAGAGAGAATTGGATCCTTCCACTGTTCCACTTTTGGCTGTTTTAGATTTCCTTGCTTCTATTTTTCAAAATGGTGTGAGTTTGTCTACCATCAAATTTCAGCTGGCAGTCATCACTAACTACCATGTAGGAGACAGTGCTTTTCCTTTAGCCTCATCCAAGTTATGTAAAATATTTCTAAAAGGTACCTTTTTACTTAGACTTCTAATTAAGGATCCCACTCCACCTTGGGATCTTACTCTTGTATTACAGAGTTTAGTACAATCACTCTTTGAGCCCTTGACTAAAGTAGTCTTCAAATTTCTTTCTTTCTTGGAAAACATTTTTTCTTGTGGCTATAACTT
Organism: Protopterus annectens; assembly: GCF_019279795.1. Classification (NCBI taxonomy): domain Eukaryota; kingdom Metazoa; phylum Chordata; order Ceratodontiformes; family Protopteridae; genus Protopterus; species Protopterus annectens. Next base: position 252,259,306 of record NC_056737.1, read on the forward strand.
CTGCAAGGTGAGTCTCTGAACTCCAAGCACTGCCTTCAAAACCGCCTTATTTGATTTTCCATGAAGGTAGGGTTACCTTCCTTTTTACCTAAAGTTGCCTCTAAAACAAACATTAATCAAGTGATCAACCTACCTGCAATCTTTCCTAAATTTGACAATAAAGGAGAATACATGCTTCATATTTTAGATGTGCATAGGCAACCTCATTTCTATCTTTACAGGACTAAGGAATTTAGAAAATCTGATCAATTGTTTCATTTTCCAGTAACAGACTAGGATCACCTGTTTCAAAGACTACACTAGCCAAATGGATTACAGATTGCCTTTCATATATTTATTTTTCTAAAAGTTTAACCTTACCAAAACAGCCAAGGGCACAATCAACTAGGCTGATGGCTATGTCAGCTGCTTTTTGGGGCAGAGCCTCCAATGATGATATTTGTGCAGCTGCCACATGGTCTAATGCTCATACATTATTACTCATTACAAGTTGGATATCATCTCCAGAAACAGCTGCATTCAGTTCTCTGGAATATCCTTGCATGAGGGCCACCCAAGGTTCTCGTAGCTGGGGACTCTGTCCCATTCATTGATGAAAGCATGAAAATGACATCATCAGATATAAAAGTCATGTACTCACCATAACTATGTATCTGTGTTGTCCATTTTCATTCCTCCTCAACTTCCCCACACCTTCACCTATCCATGTCTTTGAGAGAGATCTGATGCAGTTTTTTCTTAGGAACTATAGTTCCTGTTTGAGACCCTGCTGTGGTAATCTTTTCTTAAGTTTCTCTTTTCTGTAGAATTTTCACTAGTTTTTATTTTTGAAGAGTTGTATATTAGCAGCAAACTCGATCTGAGGTAATTCAGTGGCATTATGGGTAAAGGGAGGCACTCAAGAGTCGGATCCTAGAATCTAGATTAATGTGGCCATATTAATCTGATGAACAGATCTGAAACCATTTGTTGAGGAAGAATGAAAATGTACAACACAGATGTATAGTGAGTGCATAACTTTTATTTAATCTCAGTCAGAATATACCTGAATTTATATAAAGTTATTAAGGAAAAAATCCTGAGCAAAGTTAAATGATTACACAGTTACTTTTAAACTGATGTTTCAGTAAATTATTCATTTTAATCCTAAACACAGCTAAGCCAGGTGTCTCTAACAGTGATACAGATACTTACTTTACAGTGGAAGAGCAGTGGTTGAGGAAGTTTGATTTAGAGGCCCTAGTTTTTAAGTGAGTTTGAAAAGGAAGTAGAGAAAGGATATCTCATGGTGAACAAGGCTTTTTTCTTTCTTTTTGTTTCCCAAATAACCGCTTTATTCAAACAACAGTGTTACAAACAGTAATATACCAACCTTGTCCTTGGTGCGCTCAGAAGTTGCCATAGCCACCTGGTCTGTTTCATAAGTTTGTAGGTTTTCCTATTTGTTATATAATTGATCAGGCCCAGTAACAAGGCTTACAATTAGCATTGCAGTGATATTATAATCACTTTTATCTCTCCTGCCTCATTCCTGTTTTGGTGCTAAGAAAGCATTCCCTTTCTTAACGTGTCCCCACAACAGCCTTATCTTATGGATCTCTTTCTTGTAAATCTACACTTAAAAGTACTAGTTCCCATCTTCTCTTGCTATATATTTTCCAGTCTTTCACATTTTTTTGTTCTATTTGCTTACCAGTCATCATGATTGTGAAACTCAAGCTCCTTTATCTCTCTCATAAGAGCCAAGAGGTCTAGTATTCTCTACTCCCCTAATGTTCTTCAGTTACTGGTTATAATCTTCTTTGATACTAACAGGATTAAGTTTAGTAAGGATTTGATGTGTTTTTTTGCTTCTAAATTAACTATCCAGCTTAATTAAAAAAAAATTTCTCGTATTTGCCATTTATATCCCTGAGCTTTCTGAACCAATGCTTCCAGATCTTCTCAGAATTTATCCCGGTTAGGACACACCCAGAATACATGTTCCCATGTACCCCCTAAGCTTTGATTGCATCTCTATCATACTGGACTCACACTTGGATACGTTTTGTTTAATCTTTTTTGGGTCTAGAAGTACTTGTAGAGACATTCCCATATGAAAATACTAAATTTTCTGGCTTCGGTTATGACTTTAGGAGTAGAGCAACAATCAACCCAATGTTCTTCTGATATTTGAACTCTTGTTGAAATTGTTGTTTGCTGCATAAATTCTACTTATAATATTTTTATTATTTGCTGCAGCTGATTTGGCCCCAACTAAAATATTAATAAGGTCAGGTCTTTATAAACCATTGTTCTTTATCTTGTTATAATATGCTTAAAAGATATTCTACATTCCCTTATATTTCAGGAAATCCCTGCATTTACATCTGTGTTCATCTTGAAATCCTACTCACGTCATTGCTCTATCACCTTGTTTAATTTACTCCCAAACAGAGTCCACTCCTATTTAACCAACCAGCCCTTTAATGAGGTAGTGTCTATATTCTCTTTTTGCAATGAGAGGCCTATGGAGCAAATTTCAAATCTGGAAAGGTAAGTAATCTCTTGCACTTGTGCACGAAGAACTCTGCCATATGTGGTGGGAAATGACGAAAGGAGTCGTCCAGGTTTAAGTGTTTATTTCTTTTGAATAAGTATGCTTTTTTTGACATTGGAATTATGACCCTGCCCCCCATTTAGGCTCAAAGGTATGACCTACCCTTCCCTCACTGATAACCAGTTAGGAGTATTCAGAGTACACGGTCATAAGTCAAGACTATGTGGCTACAACTATGATAATTTCTAACACTTTTATATTTCTGCATACCCCACATTCTCATACAAACACACACGTGCACACATGCACTAGTTTTATAGATTTGATACACTGTTTATTTTATATTAATTTTATTGTAAGGCCACACTAGACTGCATTTCTGTTTTTACACTTTCTGCTCTGTGCGTTAACTCCACTCTGTCTTTCCAGCGTTCATATTTTTGTCTTGCACGTTAAGAATTCTGCATACAGTACTTAAATTTTTACTCTGTCTAATCTGTACCTTAAGTCCTTGCAGTCTAGCTCCTACTTCATTGCTTCTTGTGGCATTAGTCTCCTAATCAATACTATAGTGTTTTACACTGTGGTTCGGTCTTCCTCCAACATACATCATTATTTACTTATTTATTTACTTATTTATTTGTATGTTTTTTGTTATTTTTATTTCCATTTGTTAACTGGGTAAGTGAATTGCTCTGCTGACTCTTTTTAATTTCATCCCAAGCTTATAAGTGCAGTTAAAAAAGTTTTACAAACATGCAATGAACTCAGTATATACACGAGTGGTTATATTTACAATGGTAAGTAATGAGATATTAATTTAAAAAATGCTTTCCGTAATATAT